>NW_028250751.1:0-25604 GCF_964263255.1 Lissotriton vulgaris
TGTTCTACTGCAGCTACCCAGAGTGTTCTAAAGAACAACTGGAGCGCTAACAGTCTTACTTATGACAAAAACATGGCACACCAGAAGCCATCTTGATTGGAATTAAGTGGTAAGTCTGAAAACGTTTAATTTAAAAAGGAACAAAAATTAGGGGGTTTATTTTGCCATAGAAAGTATGATTAGTGCTTCAGAAAGAAAAATTAGGGCACATTTTGAGTGACTTCTCAAATCCTCTTCTATTTCATTAAACAATTCTGACATGCAGACAGAAACATGCACTTTCAATACCAGCAGCAGACTTCCCTGGTGAGCAGTAGCTTTACTCCAGTGATCTAATAAGCAACTAGCGTGCTAACATTCTGAATTTATGGCAAATATGTGTCAAATCTGAATGCCTTCTTGATGGAATCAAAGTAGAAAACTGAAAGTATTTCCTACTGAGGAGACTTTAGTAAATGAGGAAATTCGGAAACTTCTTAACAAATAAGTCTCCCAAGATGGCCACCAGAGACAAAAGAGCCCAAATGTAGCACAAATATTCCCCAGATGTAGCCCAAGTATAGCCCAATGACAGAATGTCCCAGAGTGTTCTAAAGAACAACTAGAGCGCTAACAGTCTTACTTATGACAAAAGTATGGCACAGCTGAAGTCATCTTCATTGGAATGTAAATGTAAATGTAAATGTACAGGAATTTATATAGCGCAAATCACCAAGCGGTTTCTAAGCGCTTGCTTAGGGAACCCATCCTGGTATTCCCCTGTGAGATAACCCCAGCAGGGTATCGGCAAGGTGAAAGCCAGGCATCCCGCCGCGAGGGGCCGTTGTGGAGATTAAGCGAGCTATTGCCCAGAGTCGCAGAGTGTGAACCCGTGAATCGAGTAGGCACCGGAGCGAGAAATGTCGAGTCCATGGACTTTTTAGGACTCAAGACCCCGCCGAGCCGGGAATTGAACCCTGGTCCCGGGCTGACCTCTGCTTCTAGGTCTGCCTCCTCTAACCAGTGAGCCACACTTCTCCACTTGGAATAAAGTGGTAACACTTAAAACATTTAATTTGCAAAGAAACAAAATGAGGGGGTTCATTTTGCCATAGAAATTATGATTTGAGCTGAAGAAAGAAAAATTAGGGCACATTTTGACTTCTCAAATTCTCTTCTATTTCATTAAAAAATTCTGACATGCAGACTGAAACATGCACTTTGAATACCAGCAGAAGACTTCCCTGGTGAGCAGTAGCTTTACTACAGTGATCTAATGAGCAACTAGAGTGCTAACATTCAGAATTTATGGCAAATGTGTGACACATCTGAATGCCTTCTTGATGGAACCAAAGTAAACAAGCATGGATAATGCAATAGATCTCGCTCTCGTTTAAGTTAAAGCCATTCTGTTTGTAATGAGGTGGCTTTTTAGCTTTGCTTATATTAGTGTTTTTCAAACTTTCATGTAAATAACATGCATATGTATGCATATATGTATGCATGCATTTATATTTGTATTTATATAGATATGCAGATTATATATGTTTATATACGTATGTATATATATATATACACATACATATATATAAATGCATATGCATATATATGCATATATACATGTGTATATGTGTGCGTGTAGAGAGAGGTAGAGAGGTAGAGGTGTATAGGTAGAGGTGTAGAGGTAGAGAGGTAGAGGCAGAGAGGTAGAGGTAGAGAGGTAGAGACTAGTAGAGAGAAGTAGAGAGAGGTAGAGAGTAGAGAGTGAGTAATAGAGAGTAGAGAGTGAGTAATAGAGAGTAGTAGAGAGCAGTAGAGAGAGGTGCAGACAGTGAGTAGTAGAGAGTAGTAGAGTGAATAGTAGAGTGAGTAGTAGAGAGTATTGAAGAGTGAGTAGTAGAGAGTGAGTATTAGAGAGTAGTAGAGAGTAAGTAGTAGAGTGAGTAGTAGAGATCAGTAGAGAGTGAGTAGTAGAGAGTAGTAAAGAGTGGGTAGTAGAGAGTAGTAGAGAGTGAGTAGTAGAGAGTGAGTAGCAGAGAGAGAATAGTAGAGAGTAGTAGAGAGTGAATAGTAGAGTAAGTAGTAGAGAGTAGTAGAGAGAGAGAAGTAGAGAGTGAGTAGTAGAGAGTAGTAGAGAGTGAGTAGCAGAGAGTGAGTAGTAGAGTGAGTAGTAGAGAGTGAGTAGTAGAGAGTAGTAGAGAGTGAGAAGTAAAGAGTGAGTAGTAGAGAGTAGTAGAGAGTGAGAAGTAAAGAGTGAGTAGTAGAGTGAGAGTAGTAGAGAGTGAGTAGTAGAGAGTAGAGAGTAGTAGAGAGTGAGTAGTAGAGAGTAGTAGATAGTGAGTAGTAGGGAGTGAGTAGTAAAGAGAGAGTAGTAGAGAGTAGTAGAAAATGAGTAGTAGAGAGTGAGTATTAGAGAGTAGTGGAGTAGTAGAGAGTGCGTAGTAGAGAGTAGTGTTGAATATTCCAAAGTTTGGCACAGCACCACTTGCACAACAAGTCCAATCAAATCATATCACTTAGAGTCCTGGATCTTGGTGTATATTAAAATGCTTTTATTTTCCTTAAGTTTATGTACCAGAGCCAGCCGGCGCGTTTCGTTCTGTACAACAGAACTTCTTCAGGTCGTTCTTATTTCCTTCAAGTTATGTCGGTATCCTGTTGTCATATAACTAGATATTTTTTCCAAATGTTAGACGAGTCGTAAGTACATTCTTATTCAAAGTGACTAAGTATCAATTTTACCCACACAATTAGGGCAGACTTGAGTAATTTATAGCATCCTCAAAGTCGGTCTTTCAAAAATTCCAAAGTATAGGACATGATAATTCAAATCCAAATGTTGGACTTTGAGAATGCTATAAATTACCTAGGTCCATGGATGCTGCTGGGAGCGCCCCCAGCAACACCCATTGCACGCCCCTTTAACGCAGGACACTCCGTTAAAGGGACTGATATTTATCAGGCAGGATTACGCCACAAAAAGTGGCTTAGTCCTGCCTGATAAATATCACTCAGTCTAATGCTCCACCGGAACGTCACAAAAAGTGACGTTCCGGAGGCGCAAGGGGCTCGTAAATAAGGCCCCATAGGTTTCACACTCGTTATAGTTAGGAATTAGCATTTAAAAAACCTTTGAAATTCACTGAAAAAACCATAGGTTTGACACCAGTTATAGTTAGCTGGACATTTTACTCATAAAAAACCATTGAAATTCCCCCGTTATAGTTAGTTGTACTCACTATAACTCGTGCGCCCGCAATCCACTGCTGATGATGTCACATATTACATCATTCGGTGATATCACTGATGACATCATCTAATGAATGTGGTTTGCTTTGATATTCAAATATGTATTATAAATACACGACTTTGCATTGAAAAATGAGTGGATATATAAATATAAATGTGTGGATGGTGGATTTAGTAACAGTGTCATTGATTGTTTCCTTGACTAATTTGTAGCGTCTCACTATATATATGGTGTAGTTACTAAACGGTGTGAAAGTCTTTATTACTGTGTCTTAATTGCTATGTTAAAGACTATATTTGTTATTGGTTTCTTAACTGAGTATTTTTATATTATATGGGTAAATGAATGTCTATGTGGTTTGGTGGGGGTGTGTGATTGCCAAAAAATGTGTGAATAGTTCATTCAGTAGGTATATGAGGTTAAGACTACATGTTATAACAGTTGTTTCAGTCAGTGTATATGTTTATGAGTGTGGTGGTAATTAAATATTTCTCTCAATGGTACATCTCCATGAAACTTGAAAAAAAAGGCAGTGTATGTGACAGTTATATCTAATTAAGTGTGCCTAAGACTTTGTCATTGTATGAGTCACTATATGGATAACTGTATACTTGTAATAGTGATTTTATAACACACTAAGTGTGAGTTACTATCTATATAAATAGATGAAGTGGTGTTTGTATAAGTGTGTAGGTGGGTAAAAGTAAGTATAATCAATTGTTTGCATAAGTCAAAAGGATGTCTGTATAAGTAAATACAATGTGTGCTGGTGTGTAATGTTGAAATAGGCGTATAGGTATATTTGATAGTGTTCGGTTGATTATTCACTGCATATAACACTGAATCTATAGGTAAGTGATTAGATGTCTGTATAGTTCTATGAATAACTGAGTGGGTGTTTAGAAATTTCTATTGGTGTGTCAATGGTTTCAAATATGGCACTTTCTATTTGACAGTGAATGATGAAAAATTATACTAGTGTGTGATGAGGTGTATTTGATTGTCACATGGATGATGTCATCAGTGATGTCATCAGTGATGTCATTTGAGATGTCACTGACCATGTCATGAATGATGTATTATGTCACATCATCAGCATTGGATTGCGGGCGCGCAAGTTATAGCGAGTACAACTAATTATAACTGTGGAATTTCAATGGTTTTGTATGAGTAAAATGTCCAGCTAACTATAACTGGTGTGAAACCCATGGCTTTTTCAGTGAATATATATATATGTACATATATATATATACATACACATACATATTACCTACTGGGGGTTGGCAGTAGGTAGTTATAGTTAGGACCTATTATCCAAAGGAAGTGAATGATGAAAGATTATACTATTGTATGATGAGGTGTATCTGATTGTCACGTGGATTATTTCATCAGTGATGTCATCAGTGATATCGTTTGATGTCTGATGTCATCAGTGATGTCACTGACCATGTCATGAATGAAGTAATATGTGAAATCATCAGCAGTGGATTGCGGGCGAGCGAGTTATAGTTAGCAGAACTAACTAGAACAGAGGAATTACAATGGTTTTGTACGAGTGAAATGTCTAGCTAACTATAACACCACTATAACCCATGTTTTTTATGCTAATTCCTAACTATAACATGTCTGAAACCTATGTTTTTACAGTGAATTTCAAAGGTTTTTTAAATGCTAATTCCTAACTATAACATGTATGAAACCAATGTTTTTTTCAGTGAATATATAGTCGCCAGTAGGTAATATATATATATATATATATATATATATATATATATATATATATATATATTTTATTTTATTTTTTATTTTATTTTTATTTTTATCCAATGGCCCAAGCTTTCAGTAGGCACACAACAGCTCCTTCATTCCTCAGTGATGCACGAATGATTCATCGCCCTACGCGTTTCGAGGCCGTCCGCCTCTTATCAGGGGCTTGCTTCTTTGTTCCGGTGTTCGCGATGTCTCCATGATGCACGCATTTTAATTGACAGCGTTAGTACGTCACCATTTGCTTTTGCATGCTGGATTTTGTAGTCCAATGGAGATTTATTAAATTACCCATAGTGGGCTCCTTGCGCCGAACATAATTAAAAGCTATTTTAATACTTTGTTCATTCACTGGGACACTTTCCTTTAGTAGTTTAACCCTTTCCATGCTCATGACGAGCTCAGCTCGTCATGATGCACGGTTGAGCTGTGCTGATGACGAGCTGAGCTCGTCATGAAACTATGGAAATGGGCATCATCCAGCACCGGAGGGGAAAACACCTAGCAGCGAAGGTGTTAAGGTTGCTGCTGCCATACGGTCGGGCTTAGTTCCCAGCTTCGGCCCCTTTGATTTGAAAAGATGGTGCTCCTTTGCACGGCTGGACAGCCGTGTTAATTTGTTTTTATCCAATGGCCCAAGCTTTCAGAAGGCACACAACAGCTTCTTCATTCCTCAGTGATGCACGAATGATTCGTCGCCCTACGCGTTTCGAGGCCCTCCGCCTCTCATCAGGAGCTTGCTTCTTTGTTCCGGCGTTCGCGATGTCTCCATGATGCACGCATTTTAATTGACAGCGTTAGTACGTCACCGTTTGCTTTTGCATGCTGGATTTTGTAGTCCAATCGAGATTTATTAAATTACCCATAGTGGGCTCCTTGCGCCGAACATAATTAAAAGCTATTTTAATACTTTGTTCATTCACTGGGACACTTTCCTTTAGTAGTTTAAGGTTGCTGCTGCCATACGGTCGGGCTTAGTTCCCAGCTTCGGCCCCTTTGATTTGAAAAGATGGTGCTCCTCTGCACGGCTGGACAGCCGTGTTAATTTGTTTTTATCCAATGGCCCAAGCTTTCAGAAGGCACACAACAGCTCCTTCATTCCTCAGTGATGCACGAATGATTCGTCGCCCTACGCGTTTCGAGGCCGTCCGCCTCTCATCAGGGGCTTGCTTCTTTGTTCCGGCGTTCGTGATGTCTCCATGATGCACGCATTTTAATTGACAGCGTTAGTACGTCACCATTTGCTTTTGCATGCTGGATTTTGTAGTCCAATGGAGATTTATTAAATTACCCATAGTGGGCTCCTTGCGCCGAACATAATTGAAAGCTATTTTAATACTTTGTTCATTCACTGGGACACTTTCCTTTAGTAGTTTAAGGTTGCTGCTGCCATACGGTCGGGCTTAGTTCCCAGCTTTGGCCCCTTTGATTTGAAAAGATGGTGCTCCTCTGCACGGCTGGACAGCCGTGTTAATTTGTTTTTATCCAATGGCCCAAGCTTCAGAAGGCACACAACAGCTCCTTCATTCCTCAGTGATGCTATTTTAATACTTTGTTCATTCACTATATATGTATATGTACACACATACATATTACCTACTGGGGGTTGGCAGTTAGGACCTATTATCCATAGAAAATCTGCAACATTCTATTTGGAATATATTTTGGGCTGGTTGACAAATCCTGGCGACATTTTTAAAACTGGTCGGGCACTCTGGTCTGCTCCTATCCTGAAAGTCTTGGGGTGATATGTTAAGTGGGGGCAGAGAAAAAAGGGGTGTCCTAAAATGTGTTTTCCCCATGCAAATTCCCATAGGAACCGTTCATCGCAGCTACAGCCCGAACTGCTGAATGGAATAACACCAAATTTGTCAGAAAAGTAGACCTTGGTTCAGAGTCGTGCTTTTTTCTTAAATGGTGTAAATCCGTTCAGTAGTTCCTGAGACAATCAAAATTAAAATCATATATATAACTATGGCCGAGCAGGATCCGCGCACCATGCCGAGCATGAGCTGTTTGCTAATTGGCTGTCAACACTCCAAACCAGGAAGTGTTGGCAGCCATCTTTTGCCTCGGTAGAACCGAGGCACAAGAAACCTAAGAATAAAATGCAAAAAACGTGAAAAGGGGGCAGGATAGAAACACCCTCGCCCTCTAGGCCTGCTTAGTGGGTCCCACAAGGACGCCAGGGCCAAAAAAAAGCATTTTGTTTGACAAAATATAGTGGCGAGATTCGCGCACCCAGCGCAAATTTTGGCCACAATTTAAAAAAACGAAGTGCGGGCTTCATTCTTAATTAGCCCCCAGCGGGGGCCAAGTCCCGCGGGCATGATCAAAAAAAGTGTGGGTGGGCCCAACACCCCCCACACTGCCCCGGTGACCACCACCCTGGGGTTTAATATAGACAGGGGCTTCTTTAAATTAGGTGTGGGGCTCTCAGGGCCCCCCGCAGCCCAAGGACCACCACCCCAGGGGCTTTATTTTTTAAAATATTACACTGTGTGGGGGGCTAAAGCCCCCCCACATGCCCCAGGGACCGCCACCTCCCAAAGGGCACTAAAGATTCAAATTGGGGGGTTTGTGACGGACCACCCAGCCCCAGGAACCACCACCCCAGGGGCTTTGTTAAAAATGGGAGGGGGCCATGCAGCTCCCATCCTGGAGCCTTGTTGAGGCCCTGGGGACCATCCCGGCTAGCTCCTGCAGTGTCCCGGGGTGCCCCCCCAGGACACTGTAGTTTGCAATAACAGGGCGGGAAACCTGCTCTTGCTTCAATGAAGTACCATGTTAGCTGCTCCCCATGTGGAAAAGCAAAGCCGGCTCCGGTAGGAGGCGAGGAACGGGCTGGGATCGTGGGGGGATTGGGGACACCCCACGGCCCCCATTGGCTATTAGTGGCCCTCCTTCTCAAATTGAAAACATTTTTTGTATTCCTCAGGACTATGAGTGTCCATAGGAGGGGGACAAGGCACCCCCTCCAAAATAATTTTAAAAAAGGGCCATGCCCACGGGTATGGGATCCCCGGGGCAAATTACGGCCTCCTTCCTGATTTCTAGTTAAAAAAAAATTGGGGGCAGGCCCTGGGGGATGGGGTTCCCAGGGCCAATAAATTAGAAAAAAATGGGGGCCACACATCTTAATTATTATATTTTTTTAAACGGGATCGGTGGCCACAACCCCTCCTTGCACCACTCTGCAAACGTGCCCTCTGGCGCGTTTGCAGATGAGGAACAAATTCCCCTTGAATACTGGGGGTCCCTAGGGGCCAACTAGCCCACCAGGAACCTCCCGTATTCGCCAGGGGGCTGCGTTGCAGAGAGGTGTTCTGAGGTCATGCCCCATTTTACACCTCTCTGTAATGCAGCTCCGTGGCACTTACTGGAGGTACCTGGTGGACTAGCTGGCCTCCAGGGGAACTCAGGATTCAAGGGGTCCCCAACTTAAAATGCACCACAGGGCATGTTTACAGACATGTCACCTCAGGCCAGGCCCCCTTCCTTCACCATTGTTCAAACCCTAGTAGGCTACTTGGACCCCAGGGACCCTCAGGATTCAAGGGGATTTAATCTCCCAAATTAAAACGTACACAGGGCACATTTACACAGTGGTGAAGCAAGGGGATGGTGTAGGAAAGTGGATCTATATATAGGGGACCAAAGTAAAATCATCCGAACTACGAATTCCGATTTACTCACCTGTTATCAGGAGAGACCTCAGTGCTGCATCTTTGAGCCCAGTACTGATCCTGAAAAGTAATTTTAACTGTACTTACCAGTAACTTGAATTTCCTTCCATAGGCTAACATTGACTGGTTTCACACAGAAATTTGTTTTGGAACTTTAAAATATTCACCTAAAATCATCCGAACAACGAATTCTGATTTACTCACCTGTTATCAGGAGCGAACCCAGCGCTGCGTCTTTTAGTCCATCACTGACCCTGAAAATTAATTCTAACCATACTTACCAGTAACATATATTTCCTGCCATAGGAATCCATTGTCGGTATTTCACCAGAAAAGTTTGTGTTGATTTTCACAAACTGCAAATATTCTTAAAAAATCGCCTGTATGACTTAAACTCATTCCTTCAACTGTTTACAGGAAATGCACCAGTGCTGGATCCAGGATCCACCACTGAGTAAGAAAAAGTAACAATAACTCTACATACCTGCTAAGTAAATTTGCTCCCATAGGATAACATTGGTGATTCTATGTTAAAAAAGTTTATGTGTCAACTTTTAAAATACAATGTAATTCCTTAAAAATCACCACTGTAACCAAAACGCTTTTACTCAACTATTTACAGGAGATGTCCCAGAACTGAATCTAGGATCCAGTCCTGTGGTTAGAAAAGTAATCCATAAAGTAACTAATTGCATTTAACTAGAAATTCACATTGAGCTCAATGTTGCATTGTGTTTGAAATTGTGTTGCCCATTGCAACAACTGTAACTACTGTACTCAAAAGTCTATTGTCTATTTGCAAAGTATTTAAACTAAAGTAATTCATTCTGACAAAGTATATTTTGTAATGTAATATATAATGTAATTATAATGTAATAAAAAAATCTAAAAATAAATAGTTTACAAAAATGTAGTAAATCAGTATCAAAAAAATAAATATAACAATTAATAAATTAAAAAATTGTCTATATTTTACAATGAGTGATGAAAGGTTATACTATTGTATGATGAGGTGTATCTGATTGTCACGTGGATGATTTCATCAGTGATGTCATCAGTGATATCGTTTGAGATGTCATCAGTGATGTCATCAGTGATGTCACTGACCATGTCATGAATGATGTAATATGTAAAATCATCAGCAGTGGATTGCGGGCGCGCGAGTTATAGTTAGCAGAACTAACTAGAACAGAGGAATTTCAGTGGTTTTGTACGAGTGGAATGTCCAGCTAACTATAACACCCCTAAAACCCATGTTTTTTTTTGTGAATTTCTAAGGTTTTTTAATGCTAATTCCTGACTATAACATGTCTGAAACCTATGTTTTTCCAGTGAATTTCGAAGGTTTTTTAAATGCTAATTTCTAACTATAACATGTCTGAAACCAATGTTTTTAACAGTGAATATATAATCGCCAGTAGGTAATATATATATATATATATTCCAGTACTCTATCCTTCAGAATCCAATCACCAGCCACGGACTCAGATAGACAAACGCGGACCCATTTTTTCGTGCTTTTCCTATTTATTTAAAGTTTTTTTCGCCACGCATCAGTATGCCGCCATGACGCGTTTCGGTCCGACCTGGACCTTGATCACATGACGCGTTACTCGCGGACCCATGCCAAATTTAAAGTGACAGGTAACACATGATTGTAAACAGGTGTAACATTGCAGAATGAAACTGAAGAACAGACTATGCAAAGTACACAATATATATGAACCAGACTGCTAATGGAATACATGTAAAAATCCGATAGAATGTACAATTAAAATCCTGCATATTTACAAGTTATTTCATAAATGTACACCTTCATATTGAATAAAAAAAATACATATATACATCTCAATAGAAAAATATATATATATACATCTCTCAATAAATAAAGACATTTTAAGTGCCAGGCTCCAAAATAATATAAGGAGCACTGCTCACATAATATATAACCAAAACACTGGTCATATGTTATACGTGATTCACTACGCAGTCTGTGATATGCTGTTTACAATAATACAGCCCAAGTGGGCGAACACTTCAACAAAAGTAAGGCAAAAGGATCCTAGAATAGAAAGATCGATATTATCAGCTGCCTGAAATGAATAGGCGAGAAATTGTGTGATAACATAACCGTGAATCAGTGAAACAATCCGAATGAAATCAAAACCAAGGTACTCCATTCGATTACTATAAATAACCATCAGTGTGTTGCGTGAATTAAAAAAGACAATGCTTAAATACATATACTAGCGCAGATGTATGTATAGAGAGACATGCAAAGAGGCATTGTGTACTAAACTAAATGGAGATTCAGAATCGTGCCATACCAGTAAAATTGTCCAAACAGTTAGTCCAATCTCTTAAGTAATGTAAAGCTGGCCAAAATCATGTTTTCAGTTATTACAAGGACAGTGAGACTGGTTTTATATGCAAGTGTATAAGTCCTCCGTGGTGTTGAGACCATTTGGGACTTTGGAATTAAGTTCCAAGATGTACCTGGTCTCCAACACTCTCAGGGCACTGTCTCTGTTGCCAACCTTGCGTGATGGAGGTATACAGTCAATGGCAAAGTACTGAAGCAGAGTATTATCACTATCATGCTTAGCTTCAAAATGCCGTGCTACCGGATATGATTGATCCTTGTTATTGATGGCCCTGAGGTGTTGCAGGATCCTCATGTGCACGGGTAGCTTGGTACTGCCAATGTACCGCAAAGCGCAAGGGCATTCCAACACGTAAACAACGTATTCAGTTTTGCACGTAATACGTCGCTTGATTTTAACTGGTTGGGACAAAAATGGAGTACTATACTCCTTCACATTTTTGGCATGTTTGCAGGCTTTACAATGAAAACATTTGAAAAAACCTTTTTGTTTGGACAGCCAGTTGGAGGGGGGTCTAATTTCTGGATTGCATTTATCCAAACTGTTTCCCATGGATCTGGCTTTACGAAAAGTTATTTGAGGGGTAGGGTTGTCCCTAAGCAAATCCTTGCATATGACGGGGTCCTCCAACAGCAAATCCCAATGCCTCCTGAATATCTTTCTAATGGCCGCCTGTTGTTTGTTATAGGTCACAATAACTCTCACCTTTTTGTTGGCATCACTGGCCATGACAGGGATTTTGGGGGATAAGACACTCTCACGACTCAAAGACTCAGTTTTCTTAATAGCTTTCTCTATGATCGCAGGTTTGTATCCCCTTTGAAGGAACCGCTCTTTACAACTTCTCTGTGCCAGTTTACATTCCTCATTATCACTGCAAATGCGTTTGATCCGCAGCATCTCCCCATAGGGGATGCTGTTGATCAAATGCTGAGGATGGTGGCTTGAGGCATGGAGAACAGAGTTTCCAGCCGTAGGTTTACGATGGAGTCTAGTACATATGTTGTTATTTTTAATGTAAACTTCCACATCTAGGAAGACTACCAAAGTCTTACTCATATGAGCAGTAAACTGTAAGTTCAGTAGATTATCATTTAACTTTTCAATGAACTCCCTGGCTCTTTCCTCTGACCCCCTCCACAAAATGAAGAGGTCGTCAATGTACCTCAGCCATAGGGGGACATGTGCTTTCAAGATGGTTTCATGCTCCCTTTTCAAGACCTGCTCCTCCCACCAGCCCATATGAAGGCAGGCGTAGCTGGGGGAGAAGCAGGCCCCCATAGCTACCCCCCTTATTTGTTGAAAAATGGTGTTGTCAAAGGTAAAATAGTTATGTTCTAAACATATTTTAACCATATCCACCAGCATCTTATTGTGGAGAGAAAAGCATGCAGGTCTACGATTAAGGTAGTATTCAATCGCCCTGATCCCATCCTTGTGACTAATAGAAGTGTAGAGGGATGTAACATCCATGGTAATTAAGATTAGATCATCAGACCAATTGTTGTCACTGATTT
Source organism: Lissotriton vulgaris (assembly GCF_964263255.1). Classification (NCBI taxonomy): domain Eukaryota; kingdom Metazoa; phylum Chordata; class Amphibia; order Caudata; family Salamandridae; genus Lissotriton; species Lissotriton vulgaris. Next base: position 12,584 of record NW_028250751.1, read on the forward strand.
TTCTCAAGAAATCAGAGGTGTCCCTAACATATGATGGAAGTTTGAGCACCCATTCTTGTAAGAAAAAATCTACATATTTGGAGGTGTTCTCAGTTAAACTACCAATACCCGATATTATGGGCCTGCCAGGGGGTTTTATCATATTCTTATGCACCTTGGAAAGAAAATATATCGAAGGTACAGCAGGGTTATCGTTATGCAGAAAAAGGTATTCATCATTGCTGATTAAACCACTACTTTTCCATGCTAATAATTTGCCATAATAGTCCAACCAAGATGACTTCATGATTTGAAGGTTACTACGCTTGTAACATGAAACATCATTGAGTTGGCTATAAGCCTCTTCCATGTACATTAGTCTAGGCCAGAGGACAATGTTGCCCCCCTTGTCAGAATGTTTTATAACAAGTTCCTCATTGGCCTGTAATTTTTTCATCAGTTCTATGTAGCACCTTTGCTTGCAATTCATTTTGGTGTTACATTGATTAGTGACTCTGTACAGATCCTTTAAATCCGAGGCAACAAGTTCATGAAACTGATCTAAGTTGTCATGCATCATAATTGGCAAAAAAATCGATTTGGGTTTGAATGGAGTTTTAATGGTACAACCAAAATCCATACCTTCCAACCCCAAGGCATCAGTGGGTTCAGTTTGTTCTTCCTGAAGTTGCTGTAAGTCAAAGAATAAATTCACATCACCAGCTGAAATTAAAGGTGGACTAGTAGCATAATGAGGAGTTTTATCGCTTTCCTTATTGCCCTTCGTTTTATGAAATTTTTGCAATTTTAATTTCCGAATAAATCGGAACACATCCATTCGGGTTTCTGAATAATTAAAATTGCTTTCGGGACTGAAAGAAAGGCCAAGGGAAAGTATCTGACATTCCGCTTTATTTAATGCAATATCAGACAAATTGATCACAGTATTGGCAGCATTATCAAAATTTATTTGCGGTTCCATCTGCCCTTCGTAGTTTTTTTCTTCAGAGGCTTGCTTCCGTTTGCGCTGCCTGTTGCGCTGTCTCCTGGCCCCCCGCTTGGCGTTAGCGCGCCTTTTTGCTGCTGCTGTTTCTTCCGGGGTCTTAATTTGTCTCTCCAATCCTGGCAGAGTACATTCATTTCCTCTGCCCGAGACATAATTAAAATTCCTTCTTTTGGCTGATTTGACGGGCCAGCTTCCTCCTCGTTTTCGCTTCCACTAACAACACTTTGTTCTGAAGTGGAGGTGAGCGAGGGTGTGCTATCGCTTGCAGTACCTTGTTTTTTACGCTGAGTGGCAATGTTGCTTTTCTTCTTGGCAGCGCCGTACCTTCGGGCAAATGTGAAAACGTTAACATTTTGATAATCGAGTTTGTCTCTATTAAATTTAAAAGCTTTGCGCTTTTTTATCGCATCCTCGTCCTTTCGCAGTCTGGTTAGCATATCTTCTCTCATTTTTTTGATATTTTCGGTCTCTTCAATTGCAGATATTCCCACCTGTAATGCATCAATTTGTACTTGTAATTTCAATCTGCCACTCGCTGCATATTTCACTAGTATTCTTAGCAGCTTAGCCGATGATTCGAGATTGGCATCCGCCCATTCTCCAAGCATGGCAGGGTCAGGGTTCTCATAGCTAGGCGCTAGAGTAATCCGCAACCCTCTGAGAACCCTGCCCACCTCCAGGTAGCGAGTTAATGACTTTTCTTCCCACCACTTGGACTGTTCGGCACGCATCAGTTTCTCCATGCGCCTGAATAGGTCTCTCGCGCTATTGTTCACTGAAGGTGCAGTGTTCTGTTCCTGCACCGTCACAGTTGATCCCCCAGCCGGGGAATCATCAAAAATGTCGATCGCCGCCTCCTCTCGGCTACGTAACGCCTCCGCGGCCATGATGCAATAACGGGCGATTAAATTTCAAACAGCGGGAGTTTTGAATCAAACTTGTCACTCCACACCCAGCACTCTCCTAACTGGATAGTCCGATATGCTCCTACCTCACCAGATATCTTCAGGTTTTATGGATTCAAACACTCCGGCCACCTCGATTCCGGCACCATAGGCAGGAACTTCTCCACGGTATCCAGGGGCTTCCGTGCGGCTCGCTCTTCACCAGAGCAATTGAGTACGTCCCGCCGAGACGAGACCAGCTGCTTCCAATGCCGCAACGCCCAGAGCAAGGAAGGGTTATCCGCTCGTGTCGGTAACACCTCTCATCAGCCCGGCTAGCTTGACTCCAAGTGGTGTGGAGTGCCTGGGACCCACATCTGGGCATCCCCAGCGCACTTAGGGCGGCAATTGCAAAAACAACAAGTGATGGACCGAATGTGGATCAATGTCACACATTCCCCCAGTCAAAAGATCTGGGCCCAAATCCATCGTCCAGAGTCAAGCTAGCCGGGCTGATGAGAGGTGTTACCTCGAAACCGGTCCGGTCCTCGGATGCTTGATTCTGTTCTGGGAAGGACATGGCTTTTATAGTTCGGACTGGACTGTTCCCATGGGGCACAGGGTCAGAGCTGATTTGCATATCGCCATTGTCTAACCCAGGGTGGTGTGGAGTGCAAAAAATGATGGATTTGGGCCCAGATCTTTGGACTGGGATGAATGTGTGACATTGATCCACATTCGGTCCATCACCTGCTTTGTTTGCAGTAAGAAACTATATCATGATCTCCTGACGAAATGGCGGAACAAATCCATGTTGGATATGGACGAATTCCTGTTCTTGCGCAACCCTGAAACTATAACTCCTACCTTTTATCAGCTTCCCAAAGTGCACAAAGACCTAACAAATCCTCCGGGACGACCTATTGTGTCATCCAAAGGCGGATTGACGGAGAATTTATCAATATACATTGACTCCTTCCTAGCAAAATTTGTGGTGAACTCGAAATCGTATGTGAGAGATACGAAACATTTCATTGAACAGATTGCACACATCACATGGGACAACTCTTTTTTGCTCATTACTCTAGACATCACTAGTTTGTACATCTGCATAAAGCACGACATGGGGGTCAAGGCTGTCAAATATTTTCTCGATATGAGATCTGGGAAATATAGAGAGCATTGTACAATGTTAATTGAGATGCTAGAGTTCTGTCTACAAAATAACATCTTTTTGTTCCAAAACACCTTTTTTAAACAAACCTCTGGGACGGCGATGGGAACCTGCTTCGCACCCAGCTACGCAAATTTATTCGTGGGCTGGTGGGAGGAGCAGGTGGCCCTTGCCGGTGAAAACATCAAATGGGCAGAGAATATTGTGATGTGGCGTCGCTATATTGACGTCAATGTATATGGCCTAGTGCATAATTGACGACTTGTTTGTGGTGTGGAGGGGCTCCTCCACAGAAGCGAATAATTTTGTCAGGGATCTGAACAAAAATGATTTACACCTGATATTCACTGCCGATATCAGCAGTAAAGAAGTTCACTACCTAGATCTAAGAGTCTTTGTGAGTGAGGACAAATTGCAAACTGCCCTTTACAGGAAACCCACGGCAGGGAACAGCATACTTCATGCCAAAAGTAGTCATCCACCTAGCCTAGTAAAAAGCATACCCTATGGTGAAATGTTGAGGCTAAAAAGGAATTGCTCCCGAGATGTAGATTTCAGGATAGCAGCAAATGAGAGCGTGCAGAGGTTCCTTATGAGAGGATATGATCTAGATATGCTAGATCGAACCCTCAGAAAAGTGACAAGGATTCCCAGACAACAACTACTGGCATGTAACCCCAAAAGAACTGAAGACACTGAAAATGTAAATAAATTCAGGATGATTACAACATTTTCAGAGGGGGCTAATGCCCTGAGAGGTATGCTCTCTATAAGTTGGCACATACTACGCACGGATCCAGTGATTGGATGTGATGTTCCTGATAGACCACTTATCACTTTCCGTAAATCACGATCCATAAAAGATATGGTAGTCACCTTACACCAACGAAAACAACTTTACAGGGCACACTGAGAGACATGGCGGGGTTTTTCCCTTGTGGCAAATGCCGCGCATGCGAACATAGCCGAAGGGTACTCTCCTATTCTATTCCAGGTCTAACCCGACCCAAAAAGATCAAGCATTTCATTACCTGCACGACACCATATGTGGTGTACTGCCTTATATGTCCCTGTGGTCACAAATATATAGGGAGTACAATCAATGGGGTGAAAATGCGAGTATTGGAACACCAACGGGCCATAATGAATAAAGATGTATCTTATCCTGTGGCCAGACATTTTGCCCAAGCACACCAGAGCAATCGGGAGCTACTCCAATATTTTGGTTTGGACCACGTACCATCTAATCCTAGAGGAGGGGACAGACTAACACGCCTACGCAGACTAGAGTCACGTCATATAATTAACAGGGCTTAATATTGGAGAGGAACTTGGTGTACACCTGGGAAAATAACTAGCCTGCTGGGGGCAGAGTTTGTAAATAGAACAATGCAAGTAGATTCTCATGAATTAAGAACTGTATTCCTTGCAGATGTTTTGTCCTTATATTTGATCTATTCTCCTTTTTTGCATTATTTAATTTCTTTGCTGAAGTTCGAACTCACTTTCTTCCCCTTGTTTTTTCCTCCTTTCCTTAATAACTCTTCTTCTCTCTCTTATCTATTTTCGTTCTCTTCTCTTTCTCGTTACATGAAGTTTTGCTAATCGGATATGGACATAAGTTTTACTTTGGCTCTCTTCTGTTGTATATTGATTCATATGGGTTAAAATCTGAGGCTGTTGGATTTATGATTATCCGAATTTGGATTGAACCAGGCTTAGTTCTGACATATGACAGCCTTTCTGAAACTGGAATTTGGATTTTTATGAATCAATGAATTTTGGTAAAGCAGATTCACGGCTTAATTATGAGAGTGCAATTTGTTATATCCCGGACATATTTCCTTGGCATTTCCTATTGGAAGAATCAATGAGTTGATTTTGAAATGTTATAGATATTGTAAACTTGAAATATTATGCTGCAAAGGTGATGGCTTTTGTGGACTGCGATCTTGCCGATGTTGCCCCAGTCGGTGATATGCCGATACACGGCGAGATTACATCTATTTTCACCGACTTGGGTTCAAGTCATATGTTAATGTAACAATGATGGTAACAACTTAACCCTCAGTGCAACCGGATGATGATCGTATTGTCCAAAATGGTGTATACATTGTATATAGTGTAAATATTTGTAAATAGGGCTATAGAGATGCCAGGACACGCTGATACACAGCGAGATTATTATTATTCACTGTAATACAGTGAAATTGGCATTAGTATAACACAGGGGTCAAAACACATTGTAAATAAGTCACTATGTGAAGTATCTGACCCACTTAGTAATGGCTGCCCCCTTTTGTAAATATTTGTATGACTTGTCCTTTTTTCCTTTCATCTGACAGGAAGTGAACTGTATATATTGTGTTGGGTAACGCGGCACATACGAACACTGACGAAGGATGAGGTCTGAAACGCGTCTGTTTGTCTTGTCAGAAAAGCCGAAATAAATCTTTGTAAACATACCCCCGTGAGTGCGTTATCGTTTCTGGAGCAAGGGACGATTGGAGCTGATATATATATATATATATATATATATATATATATATATATATATATATATATATATATATATATATATATATATATATATATATATATATATATATGTACACACATACATATTACCTACTGGGGGTTGGCAGTATGTAGTTATAGTTAGGACCTATTATCCATAGGAAATCCGCAACATTCTATTTGGAATACCTTTTGGGCTGGTTGACGAATCCTGGTGAAATTTTTAAATCTGGTGGGGCACTCTGGTCTGCTCCTATCCTGAAAGTCTTGGCTGTTATGAATAACATTAGAAAGACATGTACGTGAAAAGTATTTTTACTATGTCTATAAGAGGTTGAACGGCACTGGCACTTTAAAAGCGATACAAAAAATCATGTCATGTGATCAAGGGAGGGATCTCCCGAAACGCGTCATGGCGGCATTGGCAAAATAAAATAGTGCACTAAGAAAACCTAGGTCTTCGCTTGTCTGTTCGAGTTTTTGGATTTGATGCAGTAAGGCAGTAAGGCAAGTTTGGAGCTATATATACTGACACAAAGGAGGCACAGCTGCGCCTAACGCTGGACTATTCAGATTCTTGCGGTGAGCACTCTGCGATTAAGCGGCACGGTGGGGAGGAGCATTTGGCACTTGCACGTTACCCTGGGAGCAGCATTTTCGGGCTCGGGTGAACTAGTGCAGGCAGTAATTTTCAGAGCGATTTAAACCAAACGCCATGTCAGAGGAGACTCTTCGTGGAAGGGAGGCGGCAGCCAGTACTCCAACTTGCCCAAAGTAATATCAGGTGCAGGAGGAGGGAGCAGTAAAATAGATCAAACCGACAGCTCTAACACTGTGGAAAACCAGATACGAACAGCACTCAGGAAATTGGAGAAATGCATGTATTCAGAAATGTCTAAGTGGTGGGAGCACAAATCCCTAACTATGTACTTGGAAGAAAATCGTGTCCCGAGGGGGCTACGCATTTTGCTGGCGCCAAGTTATGACAAACCCAACCCTAGCATGTTGAAAGAATGGGGTCAGACTAACCTTGAGTCGTCTGCTAAGTTGATATAAATTTTGGTAAAATATGCAGTGATTGACCGTGAGCTGTTGATGAAAGAGATTGCTGAGATTAATGAGGAGTTATCTAAATTTGAACCACATGACCTCATTTCAAAGACTCGCAAGGAAATCGAGGAACGCTTACTAAAACAAGAAGAAAAAATAAAAGCACGTAAGATATTCAAGTTTGCGCGTGACAAAGAAGATTATGCCCAGGGTAGAATATTTACCTTTGCGCGCAAATTTGACAGTGCAAAGCGTTCCAAATTTGCTCAACAAGCTCAGCAGGCAAAGCAAGGCAAATCGAACAATTAAGCATCAACCTCGGCCACCGTTCATATGTCCACAACAGGCAACACCAATCATGGAATTAGTGATAACGAGCCGCTTACAAGTGCGCCTACCTCGGTTGATGAAGTTAGCAGTGCTTGAGAAACCAACTCGGTGATTCTCGATCTCGGCGAAGAGGTCGATTTTTTATCCCTGGAGAGGTTACAAACATTAAGGCCCCGGAACAAGCAACAGACAAAGGCACAGCAGCAGCAGCAAAACGTATCAGAAACAACAAAAGGCGGAGCGAGCGCCGGAAAAAGCATAAAGTCGCCCAAAAAACCAAAGCGGCAATACTGGCGCAAAAACAAGTAAGTGACAATACGATAATTAATCTATCCACCATTGATTTAACCTTGGCTGAAAAACAACTATTAAGTCTTGGACTCTCATATTGTCCAACAACTGACTTTAATTACGCCAAGACTCGTGTGGATGTATACATGTATATTAGAAAACTCAAGCTCAAAAAATTCTTTGATATTAAGGAGGGGCTGAGCAATAAAACATCACAAGGAGGTGGAGTTGCCACAAGTACCCTCCCCAATGTGCCCACACTTCCGGCTAGTGACACCAAAACGGTACTGACAGTTCTGAATCTTTTATTGGTTGATGCACCAGTGAATGATTTTGCATCTACACAGGATGAGTTAAGAGCAGCATCCATTTCCCAGATAGGAGCTAATATCAGCCCCTTCAAGCCTGCGTCAAAATTCAATCCTACCATGCCCAGAGACTCTATAGATGTCTTTCAGGACGTGGTAGTGGAAGACTTGAAGCATCTGCATCATCAGATCAAACATAAAAAGCGGTACAAAAGCAAACAGGAAACTGAATATCATTCATTGGTTAAAAGACTAGGGAATGATCACAAAATTATTGTAACCACTGCTGACAAGGGGGGCAATGTGGTTATCTGGCCCCAGGATGCCTACATCGAGGAAGCTACAAGACAGCTAAGCGACGATGCATGCTACTCCATTACTAATATGAGACACTTTGATGCCTCTAAGGATGTATTAAAAAAACTGTTATTTAAGTATAAAAGGGAGGGCATGATTTCTTTGCAGGAATTTGAATTCCTCCATGTTGAATTTCCTGTTCTGCCTAAACTTTATCTACTCCCGAAGATCCACAAGTTGACAAGATCGGTACCTGGTCGACCAATTATTTCGGCAATTGCGGGTGTGGCAGAACATGTCACAGAATATATAGACTACTTCCTGCAAGATTTAGTCCAGGACCTACCTACATATGTGCGAGACACAGGGGATTTTCTTGCCAAGATACAAAATACCCCGTGGAATAATGGAATGCTCATGATTACTTTGGACATTGAATCGCTCTACACAAGCATAGAGCACAGTTCTGGTTTGAAGGCGTTGGACTTCTTTCTTGGCAAAAGGCCCATGAACTGTTACCAACATAACAAAGTATTAATTGAACTAACATTTTGGTGTCTCAATAACAATTTCTTTTTATTTGGGAGCGATTTGTATTTGCAGAAGCATGGAGTTGCCATGGGGGCCTGTTTCTCTCCCAGCTACGCGTGTTTACACGTGGGCTGGTGGGAGGAGCAGGTCCTCAGGCGGAAACACGCCAAAGTTTTTTCTGATCATGTTTTGCTTTGGCTTCGTTATATTGATGACGTTTTTATGTTATGGCTGGGGGATTGTGATGGTGCAGAAATGTTTATTAATTCCATCAATGTCAACAATGAGAATCTAAAATTCACGAGTTCAATCAGTGACTGTGAGGCTGACTTTTTAGATGTGAGAGTCTTTATTCATAATGGACAGCTAGCCACAAAACTACACCGTAGAAGCACTGCTGGCAACAGCATCCTTCATGCCAGCAGTGCGCATCCACGGCATGTGGTTGACAATATCCCTTTGGGCGAGTTCCTAAGAATTAAGAGAATCTGCAGCACAGAATCTGATCTCAAAATCTGCACAGATGAAGCACTGGACAGGTTTCGAGAAAGAGGTTATCGCGAATCAGTGTTAAAAATAGCAGTGGAAAAAACCAAATGTAGATCCCGTGCTTCTCTAATGGAGACAAAAAACACTAGCGAGCTATCGGAAACGATGGATGAAAATACCACGACTCCCAGGTTCATAACCTCTTGCAGTAGACAGGCCAGACAAATAAGATCCATTGTAACTAAGAGATGGCCAGTCCTAAAAACTGATCCAGTACTCAAACCCCAACTTTCAGAAGCGCCTGTTGTTACCTTCAGGAAGGGCCCCTCACTTAAGTCACATATCTGCCATGACTTCCCAGAACTCAGGAAGAAACAGGAATGGATGAAATCCAGATCAGGTTTTAAACGCTGCACCTCCTGCAGGGCCTGCAAATTTGGTAAAAGTACACAGCAGTATTATACGCCGTTTAGTCCTGACCCAATTCAGATCATGGGTCAATATAATTGCAAAACAGAATTCGCTATCTATGTTCTAACTTGCACATGCGCGTTGAGATATGTCGGAAGTACACGACAGCCGGTGCATGTTAGAATTCTTCAGCACTTACGAGCCATCGTTAATAATGACTCAGCTTACCCGGTGGCCAGGCACTTCAAGGCAGTCCATAACAATAATTTGGAGTGCCTGTCCTACTATGTTATCTCTGCAATAGAAAAACCAAGAAGGGGCGGAGATAGGGTTAAGATGCTCAGAAGAATGGAATCACAGTATATTCTTGATCTGGATAGCAGATCCCCCAATGGACTTAATAATACGGAGGATCTACATGTATTTTTGTAATTAGGTCTTGTACTGGCCCGTTCATTAAATTGCTTTGGCAACAGAGTCTCGGTGGGCTGCCGCCCATCCCCATATGATCAATTTTAAAATCTCCTTGTTTGGTTTATGCACTTAATTCTTTTTCCTGGGATTGATGTTGATTCATGGTGGTTTAAAATTATATCATTTTTGATTATTATTCTTTTTGGGTAATACTAGTTTTTTGAGGACATAGACAATAGACATTTTATGCTTTCCTTAAAATATATTACAAAATCGGATATGCGACATCAGTAGTTCATGGTTTTCAATACTATATAGTCCTTGCCCTATAAATATGCTGCTATGAGTCATATGTTTACAAACAGCGTTGATTTGCACATAATAGGAATAGATGCAATATGAAATGTTTACAATACTGCGTATTTTGCACAAACAATTGTTATTTTGATTGCGTCTATGCAGATATGGATTTTAAACTATGCACTATGCACTTTATTACGCATTTTTGCACTGTGATATCGATTTATATGCTGGGGAATTGACTGTTAATATTTGGTATAATGTAACATAGGCATTTTATGCATTGATTTCTTTTCCACTATTTTTATGAACTACACAGTTTATCATTGTCGCATTATGTTTGGATTTTAACCATAAAATGCACTTCATTTCCGATATTTATTTTTGCAAATGTTTGGAAAACAGACTACAAGATGAAGTATTGGTAGTTTGTCCTCTCTTTCAGTAATCACGTGGTACTGAGCAAAAAAAGCGAAAGAAAATGCACTTTCACTGTGAAGCACAGGGTATTTAAATGTGGCCATTTCCAACACTGACTGTCTGTGAGCAAGGGCGGATGCCCGAAACGCGTCAGATTGTTTGGTTCAGCTCATAAATAAACTTGTGCCTGTAAAAAAGCTGCATTGGATCTGCGTGAATTCCTGGGTCACTGCGGTCGGAGCCTGGGAGGTTGCACTTGTTTGATATATATATATATATATATATATATATATATATATATATATATATATATATATATATATATATATATATATATATATATATATATATATACGCACACACACCTATGCATTACTTTATCAAACATGGCAACTATATATATACACATATATATGTGTGTGTATATATCTGTGTGTGAGTCTATATATATATATACATGAGATCCATCACCTCCTCCAACGACGAGAGTGAAGAGGCCAAACCAAGGGAACAGGTAGGAACAGCATTTATTCCATAAACAGCAGGTAGGAAAAGTTTTTATCACCCGCTGTAAGCATTTCGGCTTAGGAATAGCCTTCTTCAGCGCCACGGGTGTAGATGCTTCAGATGGCGGCAATTTTCACTGATATAGTATCACGCCCCACCTGATTTGTCCGGCGCTGCCCTGCCCCTGCTGGCACGAATACCTATCGCAAATGTCTCTGGTCAGTCACATGATGTACCCTGACTACCAGTCCCAGAATGCATCTGTCTTGCACTTGCTGGTGAATGTTGCGTGGGATGGGAAAGCGCTGTGCTGATGGCAAAATCTCCGCCCTCTGCTGCCGTGGAACACGCTGTCGCCTCCAATCCCCAATTGTCTCAACCTCCCAATGTCTGGTATCCTCTATGCGGGGACAGGGGAGGAATACAAACCCTGCCCAGCGTGAAGCCAATTGACTCCAACACCACCGTAATTTCTCACAGACCAGGAGGTGGGTTTCTGGCAAAACCCGGTACCCCGGACACATCCAACCGCCACCGAAGCAGCAACCAGCGAGCCAGAACCAACTTGATGAGACGGGGGCCTCTTATGCGCGGCACTGGCACCCGCGCTGTAAATGAGATCCATCACCTCCTCCAACGACGAGAGGGAAGAGGCCAAACCAAGGGAACAGCATTTATTCCATAGACAGCAGGTAGGAAAAGTTTTTATCACCCGCTGTAAGGCGAATGTATTTCGGCTTAGGATTAGCCTTCTTCAGCGCCACAGGTGTAGATGCTTCAGATGGCGGCAATTTTCACTGATATAGTATCACGCCCCACCTGATTTGTCCAGCGCTGCCCCGCCTCTGCTGGCACGAATACCTATCGCAAATGTCTCTGGTCAGTCACATGATGTACCGCGACTACCAGTCCCAGAATGCATCTGTCTTGCACTTGCTGGTGAATGTTGTGTGGGATGGGAAAGCACTGTGCTGATGGCAAAATCTCCGCCCTCTGCTGCCGTGGAACACGCTGTCGCCTCCAATCCCCAATCATCTCAACCTCCCAATGTCTGGTGTAAGCATGAGCGAATTTTGCGGATCTCGCGTTCGCGAATTTTGCGGATTTGCGGATTCGCAATCCGCAAAATCCGCTAATTCCCGCGAATTTGCGGATTTTTTTTTTTTTGTGTTCGCCCGTGTTTCTGCAAGTTCGCGAGGGTTTTGTACACTTTCGCAAATTGCGAACTTACCTGTCGGGTCGCAAGTCAAACTTGTTGTTTCTACGTGTCCAGCCTGTTTGGGACACTCTTCTTCATCACTGCCACTCTCTGTCACCACTGCCACTCTCTGACTACTCATGCCACCCTCTGGCCCACCCATGCCACCCTCTGTTTCATCACCACACCCTCTGGTTGTCCAGTGTACATTATTTTCGGCAAAGCAAATCACACCTTCCCTGCCTCAAGTGACCTGAATTAATTTGGGGCTGATTAATGTGTCACAGAATATTTTTTTAGCTGGCACCTGCTTCCTTAGTGCGCCCTGATTAGTGATCTTTTGCACTTGCTAAGTGCTTTCATTGTTGCAAAATTAGTTACAACACCTGCCCTGCCCCAACTGACAATAATGAATTAGGGGCTGATTAATGGATTTTAACTTCCAGCCTGGCTCCTGCTTGTCTCCCTTAGCTGTAATTCAGGACCTTTGTGGCATATGTGTAACTATTCTGAGGTTCAGAGCAGGGTCACATAATAGTTTCAACTGGCAACTGAACTCTGGAGGGGCCCCTCAGGAAGCACTACAGGAAATGGCTACTAATGATGAGCCTGAACTTTTGAACCTGGTAAGTAGTTACTTTCAGTTTTGCTAAGATCGTATTTCTGCAATTTTGCACTTATTCGCGGGGCGCGAACTCACGCGAACTCACGCGAACAGTGCGAGCAGTGCGAGCAAAATCCGCTGCTCGCGGATTTGCGGATTTTGCGGGAGATCCGCAAATCTCGCGGATTGCGGATTTCCCGAAAATCCGCAAAATCCGCGAGCGGAACGGATTTTCCGCCCATGCTTAGTCTGGTGTCCTCTAAGCAGGGACAGGGGTGGAATATATATATACATATCTACATATATATATA